>NW_022145604.1:20618383-20625883 GCF_000002235.5 Strongylocentrotus purpuratus
ATGTTTTGGCACCTAAAGGGCAATACAACATTTTTTTTAAAGGCCTAACCAAGGGCCCATTTATTAAATCCAACACTGTCTGAAGTTTGAGTTCATAGCAAACACAAATATTTTCCCCTCCATATTTGAATGAAAACTTGTGTTCGATTGAAAAACAACAATTAGAATGATATATAATATAACAGTTCTGTAGGATACTCTGTCAAATTCTTTGAAACGAAAATCTAATAGAAAAAACAAGTGACTTTCACAGTTAAGTTAATTTTAGTTAAGTACCATAGAATTATAATGTTACCTCTACATCCAAGTATCTATCATATTTCATCTTTGCACTTATGATTGACATTTAATATCAAAACTTATTTTAGTAAGAAAGCGAAGTAGATTTGCTATATTCAAATGGTTTCGATGCTTTCATAGCCATTCCAGATTAGAGTACTGTTCGGCATCGGTAACTGGACACCATTCGCTCTCCCAAATTTACCACAGACTCATCATGCATTTTAGGAGGCAGCTAAAATACCCGTCCTACTCTATGATTTTTCCGAGAAAACAGCTAGAATGTTGTTTTTCCTGTCGCATATACGTTACCGGAAGAAGTGGGAAATAAATAAAAACTAACGTAGCAAATGTAATTTCCCTTGATACTTGGTCTTATCCAAGCTCTAATAGCGCTAGCATTAGTTTGATATATAATCATCACGTAAATTATCATCATCATCATCTAGTGCCGTCCCTTCGGAAGGGGTTGGCGGCTATGCACCTCCATTACTTTCTGGCATGTACCCTTATGCTAACCTCCCTGTAGTTAAGACCAGTCCATTCCTTGTCATCATCAAACCAAGTGATTCGCTGTCTACTCCTTTCTTGTTTACCCTCTACCATTCCTTCCAGCAAGATCTTCTACAATCCGCCTCCTCTAATCACATCATGACCAACATACACCAATTTTCTCTTATGCACTGCGTTAATCAGTTCTCTCTCTTTGTTTGCTCTCTTAAGGACTTCAGGAACATACGAACATGTTTTATGCAGCCGCTAAACTATTGACAAAATCACTTCGAATAGCCCATAAAGGACCTCAAGTACAGGACTTCTATAGCCCACATGACCGATAAAACGTTATGACGACTATAAAATCGAACGGAGTAAAAAATGGACTGGATCCGAGAATCGATGCTGAAGGCTCATTATCATAACTCGGTGTCCTTCAACAGATTGTCGTTATAGGCAAATTGTATTGTTATTATTTTGGTGATACATCTGTAGGTGGCCTGCCATCTATGGTTATTGGCCGTCACTCACTTTCACTGAACTTAGTAACAACCATGTCATGTCTCCGGGGCTTCTTTCCCAAACCTTTTGATGATCTTGGAAGGAATTTTTTCGTGTACCCCTTGCAACACCGTGTAGTAAAACTTTTCTTCTCTCCAAAATTTTTTCCCAAGGAAGGAATATGATCATGAACCTTTACAACAATGTCGAAGTTTTCTGTTTCTTTCCAAGATTCGTTCATCATGTTCATCCTTTGAAGTTTCTCCATCTATTGATACTACAGCAAAGTCAAAATTTTCGGACTTTTTTGAAATAATTGAAAATTCCAAAGGAAAGAATTTGATCATAAATATTTTTAACTTTGTCAAAGTTTTCTTTATTCCACAAAATCACTCTAAAAGTTTAACCTAAAGAATAGATATGATTATGGACAATTACAAATGTGTCGAGGTTTTCTATTGTCAATGCCTCGTTCTTGAAGTTTATACTATGGGAGAAATTATGAATTGTATGAATATTTACAAAAATGTAAAAGTGTTCTTGTTTCAGAGATTTATTCTTGAAGTTCATTCTTGGGGATGAATGAGATCATTTATCTTTTCGAGATTTTTTCTCGGAAGTTTCTTCATCTATCCAATGATATATTAGAAACGGATGTGATAAATTCAGCCGGACAGGCAGCAGACAATCACTCATTGATTAATTCTGTGCCTTCTGCTGTCTGCTATCATAATGCCTTCGAGCAGAAAACTACGCAAAAGCGCCCCATAACTCATCTTCTTATATCCTCTCTTTCTCTCTATAAAAGAAGCCAACATTCATCACGGCAGCATACATCATACATGATCTTGGAAAGTGTATAGATCATGTGGCGAGTTGCTTAAGGTTTAAATAATGTCATCTCTCCGCGTAACTCGGGGTTACCAGCCTGAATTATGAATGGAAAAAGACAATCCATCAAAATGGCGAATTCGTGTGACTGAAACTGTATATTGTTTAAATTAGGAAATAAAGCATTTCTCTGCGCGACCAGTTCTTCCGTGCACATAAATTCTAACTGCAATCTATACCGCAAACAAATTATTTGCAAAATGTTGTTTTATTTTAACAGAGTAGCCCTTTTTTTTAAAACTCAGTAAGTGTTGAAACAATGGCTCGACCTAGGAGCTATATGTTGCACACAACAGTAACGAAAGGTAATTATGCAAATTAACACTGAATAAGACACCGCTGTTACAAAGAGAAAACTAATATATGACATCAAGTAGAAGTAGAAGAAAAAACAACACCACGATTACATTCCGCCATTTGTAAGTTATTCAATTAAACACTTCGTTTGAATCTTTCTTAATTCAGGCTTGTTGCAACAATGTGTCATTACCTGACGCAGGATTGTGCCAATAACCGACGTGCGAGCTAATTCGTAATAAAAATAAATGTCAAAAGATCAATGCAAATGTTGCCTTAAATGGCTCATACATGGGTCAATGGTCTCCACAGACCCCTTTAGCACAGGCAATAACGCAATCATAATGACGCAGCATGCATGTACAACTGGCAAATGGCATTGAAGTGAAGGAGAGGAGTCTGTTGCACGCAAGGCGTCATTTTGCTGACGTAGGGTTGTGTGAGCGGCTGGCGCGGTCTTTCATTTGCAAATGAAACGCAGAACATTTATTCATTGCGTTAATTACTAATGGGTCGATTGTGTTTAAAGGTTCAATTAGTACAAATGACACATTGTCACATCGTCCCAAAGGGCAAATGACATTTAATGGCACTTAATAGATGAAGATACAAAACTCTGATCTTGATGATGGTATTAAATCGCTGGTGTATGGGCTGATCACCGTCACAAGCTCGATTAGGGCAGGCAATAGCTCAATCAAAATGACCCATCCTGTGTAATGCGGGCATACGGCATTCAAGTGAAGGAGAAGAACTAAATAGATGGCGAGACAAAACTCTGATGGTAATAATAGCATCATTGAAGGAGGTCTATAGTACGCTGAGATAGAAGAAAGGAATTACAATAATCTCACCATCAACCAACCACCACCTGCTGCTCATCAACTAATGGAAAAGCATGCACTCTCTTGCTAATCGGTCTTATTTGACCCACTTCTACGCTCCAAATATGTTATGATCCCGAACCGTTTTTCGCCCCAAAAATGAACGATATTCGATACGAGCGCGGGAACACACGATTAAACTTTGGGCGAGCGGGAGTTCGTAATACAATCCCTTGGTCATAGTCTGAAATGCTTTCTCGTCCTACCTGGAAGATGGGAGCTTTTTCTTGAAAAGGAAAATAAGATAACGTCTCGCTTTCTTCTTTTCTTCCGATTCGGGTTCAAAGATATTATGGAATACGAGACCAGGAAAAGTATTGGGGGAAATCTATTTTTACTTTTTAAACGTTTCTCGCCGAAGACGGCGTTGAAAAATATTTTTCCAGAAGCGCAGTTTTTTATCTAATGAACAGCCGGATATTTACAAGAAATTTACGACTTAATTATATTTACCCTCATGATATTCCCTCTCGTATGCTCACCCTACGCAGACATCTTAACAAATATATTTTTGCACAGCGTAATAATTCCTAGATGAATGCTTTGCGTTCATTTTATTTGGTATATTTCTAATATAGTTGTCTTCTACAACAATTAAATCTAGTTAACAATGTACCGGCTTTATTGTGCATTTGTGCATGACAACTCGTCAGCCTATGTCTGGAATCGATGTGAGACATAAAAAAAAGGTATAGCAAAAAGATAAGGAATGAGAGAGAGAAGAAGGGGAAGAGCGAGCGAGAGAGAGAGAGAGAGAGAGAAATAGAGAGAGAGAGAGAGAGAGAGAGAGAGAGACGGAGAGAGAGAGAGAGGGAGAGAGAGAGAGAGAGAGAGAGAGAATGGGTAAAACAACGCTAAAAAACATATTGATTTTGTATTCTTATCGAGTTGGGGATATTTTTATTGAGCCGGAGTAAGTTTCTCAATTGGAGTTAGATCTTACGCAAATTTATAGAAAACTAATAAAAAAACTCGATGTGTTGGGGAACACCTGTAAATAATCTTTACAAGATAGTAGCACAAAAGTTCACTTGTCGTAATGCCAGTTAATTTCAAGTAGGGATCATTCCCGAACAGGAAATTAGCCGATGTATCTCAGTCTGGAATAAGTTAGTTGATAATTTTTCCAAGAATCTTGGATGAGTTATTATTCCATCTTCCATAACTGTCGCTTGTGACGGCGCCACGATGAATTTAATTCAGTGATATCCGGTTTATATATTTATAAAGCTCTAGACGCTCTCTTCTAAAAGAAAAATCAGCTTATCAACAAAAACCCTCACGCTTTGCAAGCGAAAATGAATATCTGCCGACGGTGGACAAAAAAAGGCGAGAGAGCCATAAATCGACGAGGCAAAATAATTCAGTTTACCAACCAAAAATAGCGCACCATATAACGAGAGCAGCAAAACATCTTCGTATTCACCCTTTTCATGGTTTTCTTCTCACGTTTCTTCTCTCCATGTCTGTTTTTGGTTGTTTACAAATATTGGGTCAACAACACGTTCGTCTCCAATCAATATCGTCTAATTTCATTTCATTCCGCTTTCGGTTCGTCGATAGAAAACTGGTCTAATGCATATTTCGCCTGTATCAAATTCATATTTCTTTCCAGCTTCTGAGTCCTGCCGAATTTAGCAACAATATTGTCCCAGAAAAAAATGATAGCAAAGAATTTTGAAAAATCAGCCCATGGGCGACGGCCGTACGTGAATGATCAAAACTTCTAGCAAGTACCGATCTTCCTGAGTAATATTTTAGGCCTCAGAGAAACAATAATTGAACGAGATCAGTCCCTATAGGGAGCTACGGCTCAAATAGCCAAAGACAAATTACGGTAAAGGGTCCCTTGCCTATCGAGGGGCCAAGCTCTGGAATGAGCTTGACTGCCCTTGTGTGGAGTAAGGACATTAAAAGAAGCTATTTAACGGCACCTAAACAACTATTTTCGAGAAAAAAAACCTCACAAACAAATCATGTTTTTTACTTAAATTTGCGATGTAGATCAATCCAAAATTCGTTAAAATTGGTATCACATTGTAGATAATTTAAATTTCTTTTATAATATGACACCACACTCATTAATATTATTTACAATAGGCCTATAACCTTTTTCGTCAAAAGGGTCGCTTTTTTGGACGCCCCCTCCGATTTAGGGATGTTCGCAACAATAAAAAAAAAAAAACACCTCTGAAATATTGTGTTTGATGAAATTATCTTTATAAAAACCCAGGTGTGTTTAGTTTATGCGGTAATGGCAGGCAACTCAAAAACTAGGCTGATATTTGATTTTGGCCCTTTGCTTAAACAACCACAATTCACTATACCCAAATTGAGTATGTATGTAAAAAAAAAATTCCTCCCACCCACCTGTTTTCTTTTTATTCGGATTTTGTTTGTATTGTTTTTCTTAAATATTTTCTTGTTTGACACCTTACATTTATCACCGCTACTTCGTTACTTTGCACATGATTTATATATCACGATTTCTTGTTATAAGCATATTTGTTTCTTAATATGTTGCTTTTCATTGTTTGGCTTGGACCCCTTCGAAAAAAACAGCTAACATGGGCAATCCGACCCAAGAGTGGTGAATAAATACATCAAAAATTTAAAATCAAATAAATTTTCATTACTGCAACGAAATCAAGTTGTGATTACGTAATACATTTTCAAGTCTTTACACCCCCCCCCCCAAAAAAAAAAAAAAACAAAAAACAACAACAACTGTGATCTTGTTCATAGCAAGGATAGGGTAGATTTTCTTTCACATTTGGTTGGGTTCACCGAGGAGAGCCCTTATGTTTTGCAGTTTTTCGAAAATATTTCCTGGAAAATGTTCAAGTGGATAAGTCTTCCGTTTCACCTTGAGCTTCACGGTAAAGAGTTGGAGCGACCTTAAGAGGAGCCGAACATGATACATACAAACCTGTATCTAGCCTCATTCATGAATACAATGCATAATTTGTTATCATTAAAGGTACTCTGTACAATTTCTTAAAATCTAAACGGGTGTTGACCGAATTTATGACTTTTTTTTGTCATAAATGGAAACGGTGTACAATTACAATGAGCCCCTAAGATTAATAAACCGATCATTTCGTAAGATATCATAATATTTATGATTGATCAGATGAAAGTGCAAACTGAATAATGGGTTTCAGCTTTCTGGTGTAACATCCTATACAGGTATTCTTTCATCGCCAAACTGTGTGTACTGTGAGTGCAACGTGCAGCTTTGAAATATCGGTTCAGTGATATTGGAGTTTCAAAACATTGCTCAAGATCATTAAAGAGGCCTAAGGGGAAGCTCGATGGTCTTTAAATTACACCTGCTGTTGGAAATCGAGTGGCTTTCGTCTCGTATAATTCTCATAACATGGTGTGTATTACAGGTACATGAGTTTCATTTCACTCATTTGTTCTTCTTTCTGTATTAAAGCAAATTGTGACGCAATGCACAAAGGAACTCCCGGAGTAAAAAATGAAAAAATATAAATAGTAATACTTGGGGCAGGGAGTGGGAGGGGGAGGAGCACACGTCTACCCACTGTGGCATGCCTAAAGAAACATGTGCCCCTTATTGTGCTACTCTGCCAAACCACTAACAAATCTTATAACAAATTCTATGTTGTAAATGCTAACTCAACCCCCCCTTCAAAAAACTTAAAGAGCGAAAATGATCATGTATTTTTCTTCAAATTGGCAACAATATCAATGTCATTTCGATACTACATAGTTCTATCAAAGTGTAATGTTTCTGCCAAAACCTTGTTAAAAGTTTAAAATCGCCAATTTTTTTATTGAAAACAAGGACTTTGAACCAGTCAACGTGTTGCCAATTTAAAAATGGTAAAGCTTATTTCGTCTTTAAAAGTCCTGTCATCAAACGCTTTATGGTCATGCAACACAAATGTTTATTTGGAAATTCTGCCCTTACTACTCATGTATCTTCTATAATTCTTAGGGCTCCAAATCAAAAGTTTTTTGAGTCAAACTACATAAATGTAGAATGACTGTCTTGGAAGGGTTAAGAAAGGCGCGAATGAAACGTCGAAAAATAAAAATGATTGACGAACTCGTGAAATTCATCAATGAAAAATGTTTCGTCATTGAAATATTCTTACACAAGAAATCTGCATCTAGCAGACCT